>NC_054570.1:4678385-4708522 GCF_017654505.1 Polyodon spathula | reverse complement strand
AACCATACTAGGCCCTTAGATCTTCCACTGCAACAACTGTACTGTTTGATAAAGGACCCTTTTATAAACTTAACAACAGAGCTGAAGTAGCGGCGGTTCTGAAGGGAACTGTGTAGTGAAGCTTCATTCAGTAAATGGCTCTGTGAATTGAGGCATCCCTATATAAAATCATTGCATATGGAACACCCAATGAGTCCTGACAGAATACACATGGACGGAACTTGAGTGGAAACTAAAGCAAACAGCCTACCAGGATAGAATAGCTCTATTGTTGGCAGAAAGGGAAAATGTGTCCGAGCATGTTATTCATTATCTTAGAGAATTATATCTGCTTATGTCTGTGTAAAACGTTAATGCAATGGGACATTCTGAATCTTGTAAATGAATGGTGATATAAATAACTGCAGTGGATAACCAGGATAAGAGGCCAGTACAAATGGAAATGATGCATTCAATTTCTTTTTTCTGTCAATTGTATATGTCTAATACAGTAATGCTTTTATTTTATTCTCATTGTTCCCTAACTTTTCATAAATTAGGTTTTAATTAAATGTATGATGTATTACAATGCTAACCCATGTTACCATGATAAATTGAGCACAGAAACATTTAACACAGTAAAACACTTTTTTTTTTTTTTTTTAAATCCACAAATTTCAGTCAGTACTTAATCGTGTATTTATTTTTTCAAATTCTACGCACATAAATTATATTTTAAAACTCCCCTTTAAAATCAAATCCTTAACCAGGTTTATAGTACATAAATGCATTCAAAAATATCAATGTTATAATGCTCAAAATAAAGTTATACCCCTCTACCCACTTGTGGGGAAATGAGTGGCTCTTATTGTAAGTTCTGTGTTTAGACATCTTTTAAAAATACGTTAGCTGTCTAGTATTCTATTACCACTGTTTTTGAAACGCAAAAATAATTGAAAACAACTTATATTTTCCATTTACAACATTTTGCCATGCGGATATTTTTTATTTTACCACCATTGACTGGGTACGTGTATTTATTTGCAAATTAAGTACTTTTAAAAACACAATTGGTCTTATTCAATTACACAATTCCTCACTGAAATCAACCTTTCTTTACAGGATATCCTTTATTCTCTCGTCATGCATTTGATCATAATAATAATAATAATAATACCTTTTTGTTATTATTTTGAAGTTATCCTTGTACTTTTTAAGTACAATAAACTTAATATAATTAAAATGAGTCACATAATAACAGTTCATTTAATAATTTACCTCCAGGTTTGTAAGAAGCGATACAATTTGATAAGATGATACAATAAATCACATAGCACATTATTCAAATATTTATTCAAATATTTGTTGAAAGAGCCAAATGTAAATCATTCAGTAAGCTATTAAATATATATATATATTTTTTTTTTTTTTTTTTTTTAAACTAAAAAGTACACACAAAACCGCACAATTACTCACGGTCCCATACCTGCAACTGCACATTTTATCACCTCTCCCTTCCCCATCGACTCTTTGTGACAGCTCGTCATGCAATAATGAAGAAAGCTGGTGGTTGAGTGGGTATAGCAAGCTTGGCTAACAACGCTGCAAATCAGCATTGGCAAGCAAGTACAATGCGTTGCTGGAACCACCCACTCACACTTTTAAATAAGGCTGGAATTTATTTTTAAAATGCAATCATTTCTAAAGTACAGTACATTTCAGTTCTAAAGTAGAGTACTTTTTTTTTTTTTTGTATTGCACGATTACCAATTCCATGCTCATATACTAAATTATATAACCATTTGTATTAAAACTGCTCTACTGGTAAGATTATGCTAAACTGTAGGTTAATTAAAAAAAAAGTAGGCCAATATTTCAATTGTATATAAAACATTCCAAAACCTATATAAAACAAAACTAATCTTCCCCATCTTTTCTATAAACCTTTACTGTGGTATAGTAAAGCAAAAATATTAGATTAGGCACAGCATAATACACATGTATGACTCTGCTGATGTCATACAGCTGGGTTAGAAATATACAAAAGAAATGCATATGGGGCAGGTCCTACACTGTCAGCTAGGAATGTGCAGCTTTCTGCAGCGTGTTTGAACTGTCCAGGAAAGCACACACTCAGGATCCATCTATTGCTCCTTAGGGATTTTGTTGCAGTGTTCTCTGCTTTGTGTTTAACAGAAAAGCTGATAATCTTCGTTGGAAACTGAAGGGAACTTTATTGGAACCTTTGTGAGATGCTTCTCCTGTGGGCTACTGGGATTACATTTTAATTATGGCATCATTACTGTTATTGAGACTTTAAAGAAGATGCAAATAAAAAGCACTGTTATAATAGCAATACAGGCAATATAATTCCCACCAATTAATTGACAGAAATTGTTCTATTCTGATCTTAGCACTTTTGATAGCAATGTTACCAGCAGTATTACCGAAATTTCAAATATCATGAAAACTCAGAGATAGAGGAGGTCTGCATCTGCGTGAACGGGGATTCAGCCCTGTGTCCACCAACAACGGTGGCTAATCAAATATTATGCTGGAATTTACAACAGTTTCATTAAAATTCTGCAGGCTGATGCATATGGCAAGCTGAATTATCATTTAGAGATATCTCAAATTGCATTTTAAGATATCTTGAAATATTTAGAGAGATATCCATAAATCATTTGCAGATATCTGTAAATAAACTCTTTTGAAACCATCTTAATTTAATTTTGTGATATCAAAAAACACTAAAAACGGCCATCAATAGAGTGTATGGCCATCATGTACAACCAAGATGGCAGTGATTCTACGGGATTTGTTAGCCTCGACATAGTTAAAGGATACAATCAAAAAAATAAACCATGCATGCTAGTGTCCTGTTCTATGGCAGGATTGAATCAAACACAGTATACATGTGTTTTTGACTCATGTCATGTCTGGATTTCTTATTGAATAGTGCCATAGAATCCAAGTCATAAGTGCAACGATATTTTTTTTTTTTTTAATTAAATCTGCGCTAAGCCAGCATAGCCAACTCCTCATTAACTCCCTGTTTGAAAGGTAGAAGGTGTTTGGGTCAGCATTTGATGTACCCACAGCGCTATGAGGTTAAAATGTTCAAAATTCAGCCGACTGCAGACAGTGCTACTGTCCCTCCCTGTTCATGAACAGTGATGATTAGTTCAGGTTTTGCTGTACATATTAATTATACATTTAGCGTTGGATGTTCCTACTGTATATATTACTTGCACGACATTCCTCCATTTAATTACTTTGGAATCAATGCAGTGACAGATGATCACAAGTCAAATGAGCTCAGTTATTTCATTTGCAATTAGGGTTAATAAAAGAGTTGATGCATAAGGACTGAATAGCTGTGCCTACTCATGACCCCATTCAAAGAAATAAAGGTCTCCCACCCTGCCACTTGTGATCACAAGAGCATAACAAGTAAACCGAATCTCTGGGGATTGTTAAAAATGACTCATTCTTCTTCAGTTGTATGAATTGAAGGGCTCAGCAATTCTGTAGACAGGGCATGTTAAATATTTGCATTCCCAAAAGCTCAGCTTTGCAAAAAGAAAACCCAAGACAATCAGAATCTTCATTTCATTAAAGATCACAAGCATACCCAATGCAGACGGTAGTCCAGACAACTTTGAAAAATATATAGAATGTAGAAATGATCAAAACAGGCCAAGTTTGTGATGTGCAAAGACAAGAATTGTCTGTTTACTTAGGAAAAGTCTCTGTAGAGAAATGTTTGCTTGTTAATTTGTAAGTACAGCTATGGCCAAAGGTTTTGCATCACTTAGAATTTTAGGATTGAGACATAGTTTAGATAGATAGAAAGATTGATTCACATACACAGTATATATATTTAAACATAATTTAGATATTTTATAAAAACACTGTGTAATCAAAGAAGCTACAATATGATATCTCAAAAGTAGTACAGCATTTCATTTAGATTTCAAAATGTCACATTTTTAAAATTTTTGTCAGTTTTTTGTTAAGTAAGTATATGGAAAACTACAAAGTGGTATGTAATTCAATATGTTAACATAACATTATTCAGCAGGTTTCATTCGACTTCATGAAGCAAAATGTGTTAATTCTATAGGGTGATGCAAAACTTTTGGCCATAGCTGTATATGAAAACTACTGGTACTGTTGTATTCCTGACAAAAATTTTGAAACAGGTATTCTGACAGCATCCTCATAGAACTTGCAGTGTCTTGCGAAAGAAACTTTATTTAAAAACCAAAAGCAATAAAAGGACAGTGTAATGTTCCCTTATGTCCAAGATCTGAACCTTTAGGCCAGGTTTAGGCTTTTTGGAGCCTAACATCTAACCCTACCTCCCATCGGACGAAAATGCTTTATGGGTTTGTTATAAGAGCGCAGCTGGTAAAGTAGGACTAAATACCAGAAGTTAAACTCTGTAAACAATGTGCTACACAGCCGGCTGCTGTATCTGTCTGTCTGTGGCTTGTGTAACCGAATGTGGGGAGAGAGAAACGGAATGTGTAAATTAAGGCCTCTTGTGCAGGTTCCTTATTTAGTGAAGTGTTATTTTACACAAGTCTAGCAAAGAAGCTTACAGCAGATTCTGCTACTTTGAGAAATGCGAGGATTGTCATGACCTATTACTTCCAAGAAAAATCCAAGTTTGTGTAAACTGTAGTTGTACAAAACTTTACCCATATTGGATCATCACTTCTGTGGTCCTAGAGGTAAAAGGTTTCCCACAATCATTGCATGATCACACACCATATTGATTAGTGTAGACACTTCCCAGAGCAGAGGGTGGACACAAACTGGCGACCACACATACTGCAAGTGAGCATCTTAACCGCAAGAGTCCGGTTATCTGGTTATTGGGCTTTAACCTCATCTCATTTCACTGACAGGTCACAATTTGCAATGGACCTCCCTTTAATGTCGGCAATCATCTGCCGCCAATCTATGACATCTGAGTCATGGCACTAATGTACGGGGGAGGCTGGGTGCGAATCAGCCAGGTTTGCCTGCATTCTTGGCTATAGTGCTTTTAATCTCCTCTCATCTGAATCTGTAAAATCAGTTTATTACACAACACTGCCCATTACACTAACACAGAATTTGGGGATTTGAAACACTTGCTATACAAATATCCGAATATCATCCAGCAACAGTGGTACATTTTGAAATACAAACGTTTGGACTAAAAGTCTTTCTCAATGTCTACATTGAAGACATCGAGAAAGACTTTTAGTCAAAACATCTCTAATTGAATTTGCTAAGTTTATTTTAGTAGTTCTGAATTTCTTTGAAAAAACATACTTAAAGATTATTTGTATTTTTATACAAAGTACAAATTATTTGGAGGATTACTGTAATTTAAAAAAAAAACAGAAACATTGCACAATCTGGTCTTTATTTTTCCAATAACAAATATCTAGTACTCACGACTCAATATAATGAAACATAATAATAAAATGAAGTGCTTTTTTGTTAAAGAAATCTTTAAACCTGCGTCTTTGAAGTTTGCACTTCACTGAAGAGCAGGTAGACAAAAACACATTCAGTTTATTCAGCATATTAGGTAAATAAGACAGTAAGACAGTCCTAATTTACACTACCATTTCCTGAGTTGAAACAACACTTGTAAAAATAGCATCCAAACAGCTTGAAGAATAAACCTTTTAAAAAGTGTGCAAATCTTGAACTGATTCTTCAGTAAAATGATCTATTAACATAGAACCATGCTTCTAAAATTAGAAATGATAATAAACAGGTTTGTAACAATATAATGGCAGTGCAGTGGAACGTTTTAGGCAATGTTTTACAGCAATAGCACAGTACTGACTTCAGAACAGCTGAACAAACCACTTTGCAAAATAGCAGATCAAAATGCTGTCTAGATTTTTGAAGAGGGAAAAAAAATGTATTCACAAGAAAACGCTGCGATAATGAAAAAAAATTGAGCGATATAAAAATGCACTGTGAATGTGAGAAACCAGAGAAATTCAAATTGTTTGCAAGTAATTATAAAAGTGCACCCTGCTGCTTAAATATAAAACTGTCGTTTTATCTCTGGGTTCTGATCACATGAAAAAATCAAAGTTTTTAAAGTGTCACCAGAACCCCTCCATAAAGTGACAGCTTAATTATGTACAGTTGGCCAGGTATACTTTGTTACTTAAATGATTATTATTAGTATTATTATTAATAATAATAATAACAATATAATGTAATGGCAGCACAGGTGGGTTTCCTGAAGCTGTAAATCCTACTGTGGTTTATACCGGTGGGGTAAAGGTAGATCAAATCAACCCTTAAGTCGTGCATATCATCTGCCTAAATACACAGTCCTAGCTACAAGAATAAAACAGCTATGTACTAAAAAGCCTCTGTAGACAAATTGTTTCTCACTTTGTATCTCCATGTTAATATGGGACTATATGTACTGCTACAGAGCAGTTTTGATGTGGACCTAAATGCATTCTCCTCCATACTTGATAAGCTATTAAAAATCAAGACAGTCTAATTGCATTATGTTTTCAAACACCTTAATTAACATGTTTTTCTTTCTTCCACACAAGAGCTGTATTTTATTCAACACTAACAGCTCTTCACCTTAAATTGTATTCAACGCTGGTCTACACAAACATATAGGCAAGCCATATATTGACAAATATGTGGCACTAAGGTCTTGTTAATTGCTAAAAATGCAACCAAACTAAAAGAACAACAACATTGTAAGTGAGGCGCAGAAATGCAAATTATACTGTTCAGTGTTCAGAGAATGTAATAATCTAAAGACAGCACTGTAATGAAAAGAAGAAAGGGTGCTTTACAAGTCTGGTTGAAGCCCCGAAACAATAATCTCATTTCCATGGCGTTATGTGGCTTTGGAGAAATGTTCCCCCTTTGATTTCAAAGAGAAGGATATTGCCGGCAATCTGTGTCTTGTTTCCTTCAACCTGGGTTCTTTGGAAATGTAAATGGATTTTTGTGGTCCAGTCTTCTCCACAATCAAATGTAAATATATGTACAAAACGCAAACCCTGAATGTTTTCTCTTTTAAGGTGTAATCAACAAGGTTCTTGCCTTATAAGCCCACATCAACAGAATCAGCTATATCACCCCTTGTTCGTATCCAGTGAAAACCTGTCACGTGATAACATTTGTGGCTACGGAAGGGGCTACAGAGAATGGCCTTAAAAATAAAGAAGATTCAAACATCATTTTAATTGTTTGTGTTGTTTTTGCTTTTCACATTTCCTATAGTTCTGGTGCTCTGATATTGAAATTTTTCCCTAATCTGCCTTTATATGGATTTTAGCTGTTTTAAGCTTGCCTAGAGAATCCTAAATGCCAGCAGTGAACAGCCATCATCATTCCAGTGACAATTCACTTTAACTAACCCTAACCCTAACCGAGCCCTACCTACTCTACATTTACTGTATGTAGACAGGGAGAGCGTGTGGCAAGCAGAGTTGAAGACTGTTCAGTTCCAGGCGAGCTCTTATAAACCTCAAGATCAGAGCAAAAGAACTCAGAACCACTCAGAATCATTGCAGACACCATAAAATAGTCAGGGGAAATGTGCAAAATAAATTGAAATGACTTTGAGCTCCTTACTCAGTTTTCCCTCCCCTCTAATACTGGGTAGGACCACGCAGCTCTCAGCACATTGAGAGTGGACTATGTGTGTCCTGTCCAATGTTGATGTTTTTTTTGTGACTGGGCCCCCTGTAGCACACCTGTTGCTTGTCAATACATTGCACATATCCATTTAGCTCATCTTCAAACATATTTCACATTTCATAAATCATAATGAAGATTCCAAATATGCATAACAGGAAAAAATCAAAGTTAATTTCTGAAAATACACCCTATGGTAGTAACAATAAAGGGGAAACAACTTCCGTTGTAAATACACTATTTAATGTTTTCCCATCACTTGCTGGTACAATTCCCATCTTACAGACCCTTAGCCTTTCAGTGCTCTATCTGGGTCATTAGTCTGACTTGTTTTCCTGGTAAAATGGATAGACAACATAGTTCAATGCTTGGCTTTGGTGTTTTTCCATTAGCACTGGTCCTGCAGGGGATTTAAATAGGTAACATTAACAGCCCATCGGATGCATGGTATCCAGGCGTAAAGTTTTATGTGTCCTAGTTAACCACACTGAAAATCAATTGGACTTAATTAACACCCAATACAGATTTAAATCTGGATTTAGTATGCAGCAATAGAGCTTTCATTTACACTGCTAGGTTGGGTGGATGTTTCTTCATATTTTAGCCACTGACTCATTGAGTGACCCTGAGCAAGTCACTTAACCTCCTTGTGCTGTCTCTCCGGTGAGACGTTGTTGTAAGTGACTCTGCAGCTGATGCATAGTTTACACACCCTAGTCTCATATCTTTTAAAGCGCTTTGTGATGGTGGTCCACTATTAAAGGCGCTATATAAAAGTAAAGATTATTATTTATTATAATTATATCAAAGTAAGGATGAGCAAATTATATTATTCTGGAATGTGCCATTTGTTAGTTTTGAGCAGTTTTCAATAAAACTAAAAAAATATGACTACATGTCAGGGATGAATGAATCAAAACTGTGTGTTACATATTCCAGGTGTTTCCATTTGACATTCTTTATATTTGCATATATCCGACAATATATATATACCACATTTAACGAAAGCTATGAAGGTAGGGTGTGCAAATGCACAAACTAGGTGGGGCAAACCAGCTCAAGATTCTAGTGAACAGCAAACAAAATACTGGACCTTTAACGGGCCGCTATTGTATATTATTTTACAGAGAAATATAAAGTGCATTCTAAACTTCAACACTGAACATACAAACATATGCTGTGCTACCATTTTCCACTTCTCTTTCCTTACCCTCGCGTGAGTTGACCCAGGAAAGACGCCTTGGTTCGGCGGTTATTGAAACTGGCCCATGTTGGCTCCATCAGTCGGCAGCACCGTGATGTTATTTAAGTAGCAACCGGACCAACATGGCGAACGCAGGGGGTCAGTTTCTCAGACTTTTCTGCGTTGTAGCTCGTTCCCCGCCTACATGACGACGATTGTTCCCCTTCTCTCTCATTATTGGATATTGCAGTCGGTTACAGTTCGTGTCTATTAGAACCGGATGTTTGGTTGTGTTTCTCGACTGTCTGCAGCTGAGGGAAATCAGAGGGGAGCGATTTATTACCTTTCAAACACATTCGGTACTCTTTGTGGTAAGAATTAGTATTTGGTATATATATATATATATATATATATATATATATATATATATATATATATATATATATATAACCATTGAAGATGTCCCTGTGTCTACACAGTTTGACATAAGCAGTACATAGCTTTGTTAAATATCCCTCTGCGGGTGCATCTTTATTTGCAAATAGTGTCTTTTGAGTTCTGATGCTTCATTCTCTACGTGTTCATTTCGAGCTAAGAAGAGACGATTCTTCGGCTCCTGTCTAATCCTTAAACTAGGAATCTTTTCGATGTCATTTCCTGTGTGATGTGCACTCTCCAGGCATTCATGCATATATAGGTAAACAAAGTACATTTAGTTACTTTACTCTAAATTTGAAGCAATTGTGACGACACTATTCGCATGGGCATTTATTTATGTCAGTGTATCTCCCGTAATTAGGGTTGCCACCTGGCCCCATAATTCCGGAACACTGTGAGACAGAACAGGATTTTGAAGTTGCCTTTAAACTGAAGGAAATCAACATGTGAATTGACCCCTAAACCTTTGCTAAATTGATTCTGGTCATTAATTATCTTGAGACAGCATGACAATACAATAATAGCTTTTAACAAATGAAATAAATAAATAAGTACATCATCAATATTTATTTTTTATTAATAGTTTTAAAAATATATATTTTAAAGTTTATTTATAGTTTCTAATAGTACAACACCTTCTCCCACTGAAATCATTAATACTGAGCAGCTGTTCACTATTCTTGACACCAGACAACGTGAACACTGGATCAGTGTTGTTATTTAATTGGGAGAGTCAATGTAAATTAGGGCTATATATTACTAATTAATAGGATATAACTAGCATCTTTTAAATATTGAGAACTGAAATATCATTTTGTACAAAATAAAATAAATATCTTGAATAAACCTACACACATGTTTATTCAAGATGCTTTTTTTATTTTGTAAGATTTGTATTATCACAATGATTCGGATAATTAAGAAGCAGTGTAAATTAAGCAAGTGCTTGGTGCTCAATTCACGTGTTTATTGCTTTCAGTTTAAGGGCAACTTAAAAACCATGTTCTGGAATTATGGGGCCAGGTGGCAACCCTAGCCGTAATCCTTCTTAACATTGTTCCAGTTAGTGGAAATCCAAAGGTAATGGGATTAGCCATGCCGTTAAGACCAATATTCAGTGTTACATGTTCAAACCTACACAGGTTATTCAACGGCTGTCCGTCACATGACAGATTAAATGAGCAGTCCTCTCATGTGACAGATTAATTTGTAATGCAAATCCCTGACAAAGGCTACCGAATTATTTAGAGGCTCAGCTGGGACACATGCTGAAGAGATGGCCGATGGGGAAAGGAAAAAACTCGAATCTCTGTTGAAATGTAACTTTTACACAAAAAAAATGTGTTTACAGTAGTCCCTCGCTGAACCGCACATGTTGGGAAATAACGAGGCGTCTGTGTAAATCATTGTGCTAAAATAACATTAATGTTTTCTCTGTAAACGTTACATTATGTAAACACATTATTTAATACTAAATAGTTATCTTATTATTAGCTGGGTATATTTATTGGGGGTTAAAAGGGAACTGTTCATTCTAAATCACTAACCAGTGCTCAAACCATCACTATACAAACTGCATTTTATGGCAGACCTGAAATCTAGAGATTCATCTCCTATTAATTAATGCATGTCTGTGGGAGGACGAATGGGGGTTGAGCACAATAGAAAGGAGTTCATTAAGGTTTATCAGTGTTATTTAATCTACTAAGGGCCAGCAGTGTGCTTTTGAGCAGTACTGTAGCATCCCAGTTCACAGGAGACTTGACCTTTTAATAAATGTACTGCACACCTACACTGCTGATAAGTAGCTCACTAGGTTAATAATGAGACTATCAAGAAAATGGGAATGGGCAAATGTTAATGGAGATGCCAGTGTACCTTCAAAGGGACCCCTTTTTTGTTTCTTTTTAAAAATGTGCCACCCTCGCTATGCTCTTGAGTAATAGGCACATTTTTGTTGCAAATGGCGGCAATTGTTAGTTGTTCAATACATTTATAATGCAAGTAGTACTACACGTCTTGAGTTTTAGAGCTGGACTCCTTTATGAATTAAAGTGCTTGTAGTGTAGCTAACAAAATGTAATAAATCTAAAATTAAATAGATTAAGTTTGCTATATGGATCTCAAGTGTGCAGATTTGAAAGATATACATTTTTATATCAAACATGTTTCGTCTTTTTAAAAGATATCTGGTACTGCACAAGGTTAAGGACAGGAAAGGAGGCTCTGAAGAAGTGGAGCACATCTGAAAACAAGGCTTGCAAACTGAGATTCCTTTAATCTAATGTAGTGCTGTACCAGGTAGCCTTTTTTAAATGAAAGTACATGTTTGCTAAAATTATTTTGTTAGCTACAATCACTTTAAGCAAGTCAAGGTGGGCTTTTAATTTTTTGTTTTTCGAATTTTTTACTTTATGTCCAACCCTTAACTTACAACTTTAACAATACAATAATTCCTTAAATTCCTCATTAACACCAAACTACTTTACACAAAACCCACCACTTAAATTTTATAAACAAAAACAAAACAAACCCTTTGCATTATTTATTAAACCACCAAATTTAACAAAAAATTAAAAGCCCACCTTGACTTGCTTAAAGTGATTGTAGCTAACAAAATAATTTTAGCAAACATGTACTTTCATTTAAAAAAGGCTACCTGGTACAGCACTACATTAGATTAAAGGAATCTCAGTTTGCAAGCCTTGTTTTCAGATGTGCTCCACTTCTTCAGAGCCTCCTTTCCTGTCCTTAACCTTGTGCAGTACCAGATATCTTTTAAAAAGACGAAACATGTTTGATATAAAAATGTATATCTTTCAAATCTGCACACTTGAGATCCATATAGCAAACTTAATCTATTTAATTTTAGATTTATTACATTTTGTTAGCTACACTACAAGCACTTTAATTCATAAAGGAGTCCAGCTCTAAAACTCAAGACGTGTAGTACTACTTGCATTATAAATGTATTGAACAACTAACAATTGCCGCCATTTGCAACAAAAATGTGCCTATTACTCAAGAGCATAGCGAGGGTGGCACATTTTTAAAAAGAAACAAAAAAGGGGTCCCTTTGAAGGTACACTGGCATCTCCATTAACATTTGCCCATTCCCATTTTCTTGATAGTCTCATTATTAACCTAGTGAGCTACTTATCAGCAGTGTAGGTGTGCAGTACATTTATTAAAAGGTCAAGTCTCCTGTGAACTGGGATGCTACAGTACTGCTCAAAAGCACACTGCTGGCCCTTAGTAGATTAAATAACACTGATAAACCTTAATGAACTCCTTTCTATTGTGCTCAACCCCCATTCGTCCTCCCACAGACATGCATTAATTAATAGGAGATGAATCTCTAGATTTCAGGTCTGCCATAAAATGCAGTTTGTATAGTGATGGTTTGAGCACTGGTTAGTGATTTAGAATGAACAGTTCCCTTTTAACCCCCAATAAATATACCCAGCTAATAATAAGATAACTATTTAGTATTAAATAATGTGTTTACATAATGTAACGTGTATAGAGAAAACATTAATGTTATTTTAGCACAATGATTTACACAGACGCCTCGTTATTTCCCAACATGTGCGGTTCAGCGAGGGACTACTGTAAACACATTTTTTTTGTGTAAAAGTTACATTTCAACAGAGATTCGAGTTTTTTCATTTCCCCATCGGCCATCTCTTCAGCATGTGTCCCAGCTGAGCCTCTAAATAATTCGGTAGCCTTTGTCAGGGATTTGCATTACAAATTAATCTGTCACATGAGAGGACTGCTCATTTAATCTGTCATGTGACGGACAGCCGTTGAATAACCTGTGTAGGTTTGAACATGTAACACTGAATATTGGTCTTAACGGCATGGCTAATCCCATTACCTTTGGATTTCCACTAACTGGAACAATGTTAAGAAGGATTACGGCTAGGGTTGCCACCTGGCCCCATAATTCCAGAACATGGTTTTTAAGTTGCCCTTAAACGGAAAGCAATAAACACGTGAATTGAGCACCAAGCACTTGCTTAATGTACACTGCTTCTAAATTATCCAAATCAATGTGATAATACAAATCTTACAAAATAAAAAAAAGCATCTTGAATAAACATGTGTGTAGGTTT
The DNA here is from genome assembly GCF_017654505.1 of Polyodon spathula. Lineage (NCBI taxonomy): Eukaryota > Metazoa > Chordata > Actinopteri > Acipenseriformes > Polyodontidae > Polyodon > Polyodon spathula. The sequence continues at coordinate 4,695,109 of NC_054570.1, read as the reverse complement.
ATTCAAGATATTTATTTTATTTTGTACAAAATGATATTTCAGTTCTCAATATTTAAGATGCTAGTTATATCCTATTAATTAGTAATATATTGCCCTAATTTACATTGACTCTCTCAATTAAATAACAACGCTGATCCAGTGTTCACGTTGTCTGGTGTCAGGAATAGTGAACAGCTGCTGAGTATTAATGATTTCAGTGGGAGAAGGTGTTATACTATTAGAAACTATAAAGAAACTTTAAAATATATATATTTTAAAACTATTAATAAAATAAATAAATAATGATGATGTACTTATTTATTTATTTCATTTGTTAAAAGCTATTATTGTATTGTCATGCTGTCTCAAGATAATTAATGACCAGAATCAATTTAGCAAAGGTTTAGGGGTCAATTCACATGTTGATTTCCTTTAGTTTAAAGGCAACTTCAAAATCCTGTTCTGTCTCACAGTGTTCCGGAATTATGGGGCCAGGTGGCAACCCTAATTACGGGAGATACACTGACATAAATAAATGCCCATGCGAATAGTGTCGTCACAATTGCTTCAAATTTAGAGTAAAGTAACTAAATGTACTTTGTTTACCTATATATGCATGAATGCCTGGAGAGTGCACGTCACACAGGAAATGACATTGAAAAGATTCCTAGTTTAAGGATTAGACAGGAGCCGAAGAATCGTCTCTTCTTAGCTCGAAATGAACACGTAGAGAATGAAGCATCAGAACTCAAAAGACACTATTTGCAAATAAAGATGCACCCGCGCCTATATATTTAACAAAGCTATGTACTGCTTATGTCAAACTGGGTAACACCGGTCCATCTTCAATGGTTTAAGAAGATATATATACTGTATATTATAATAGTATATAATATATATATATATATATATAATATTATATAGATATATATCATATCCAGTACTAATACGCACAACAAGAGTACCAAGATGTGTTTGCAAGGTAATAAACCGCTCCCCTCTGATTTCCCTCAGCAGCAGACAGTCGAAAAACACAACCAAACATCCGGTTCTAATAGACACGAACTGTAACCGACTGCAATATCCAATAATGAGAGAGAAGGGGAACAATCGTCGTCATGTAGGCGGGGAACGAGCTACAACGCAGAAAAGTCTGAGAAACTGACCCCCTGCGTTCGCCATGTTGGTCCGGTTGCTACTTAAATAACATCACGGTGCTGCCGACTGATGGAGCCAACATGGGCCAGTTTCAATAACCGCCGAACCAAGGCGTCTTTCCTGGGTCAACTCACGCGAGGGTAAGGAAAGAGAAGTGGAAAATGGTAGCACAGCATATGTTTGTATGTTCAGTGTTGAAGTTTAGAATGCACTTTATATTTCTCTGTAAAATAATATATAATAGCGGCCCGTTAAAGGTCCAATATTTTGTTTGCTGTTCACTAGAATCTTGAGCTGGTTTGTGCATTTGCGAGCCCTACCTTCATAGCTTTCTTTAAATATGGTATGTATATATTGTCGGCTATATGCAAATATAAAGAATGTCAAATGGAAACACCTGGAATATGTAACACACAGTTTTGATTCATTCATCCCTGACATGTAGTCATATTTTTTTAGTTTTATTAAAAACTGCTCAAAACTAACAAATGGCACATTCCAGAATAATATAATTTGCTCATCCTTACTTTGATATAATTTATTATTTTAATAATTTTTACTTTTATATAGCGCCTTTCATAGGTGGACCACCATCACAAAGAGCTTTAGAAGATACGAGATTAACGTGTGTAAACTTAACTGCATCAGCTGCAGAGTCACTTACAACAACGTCTCATACAAAGGACAGAGCATAGGGAGGTTAAGTGACTTGCTCAGGGTCACTCAATGAGTCAGTGGCTAAAATATGAAGAAACATCCACCCAACCTAGCAGTGTAAATGAAAGCTCTATCGCTGCATACTAAATCCAGATTTAAATCTGTGTTGGGCGTTAATTAAATCCAATTGATTTTCAGTGTGGTTAACTAGGACACATAAAACTTTACGCCTGGATACCATGCATCTGATGGGCTGTTAATGTTACCTATTTAAATCCCCTGCAGGACCAGTGCTAATGGAAAAACACCAAAGCCAAGCATTGAACTATGTTGTCTATCCATTTTACCAGGAAAACAAGTCAGACTAATGACCCAGATAGAGCACTGAAAGGCTAAGGGTCTGTAAGATGGGAATTATACCAGCAAGTGATGGGAAAACATTAAATAGTGTATTTACAACGGAAGTTGTTTCCCCTTTATTGTTACTACCATAGGGTGTATTTTCAGAAATTAACTTTCTGATTTTTTCCTGTTATGCATATTTGGAATCTTCAGTATGATTTATGAGATGTGAAACATGTTTGAAGATGAGCTAAATGGATATGTGCAATGTATTGACAAGCAACAGGTGTGGTACAGGGGGCCCAGTCACAAAAAAACATCAACACTGGACAGGACACACATAGTCCACTCTCAATGTGCTGAGAGCTGCGTGGTCCTACCCAGTATTAGAGGGGAGGGAAAACTGAGTAAGGAGCTCAAAGTCATTTCAATTTATTTTGCACATTTCCCCTGACTATTTTATGGTGTCTGCAATGATTCTGAGTGGTTCTGAGTTCTTTTGCTCTGATCTTGAGGTTTATAAGAGCTCGCCTGGAACTGAACAGTCTTCAACTCTGCTTGCCACATGCTCTCCCTGTCTACATACAGTAAATGTAGAGTAGGTAGGGCTCGGTTAGGGTTAGGGTTAGTTAAAGTGAATTGTCACTGGAATGATGATGGCTGTTCACTGCTGGCATTTAGGATTCTCTAGGCAAGCTTAAAACAGCTAAAATCCATGTAGAGGCAGATTAGGAAAAAATTTCAATATCAGAGCACCAGAACTATAGGAAATGTGAAAAGCAAAAACAACACAAACAATTAAAATGATGTTTGAATCTTCTTTATTTTTAAGGCCATTCTCTATAGCCCCTTCCGTAGCCACAAATGTTATCACGTGACAGGTTTTCACTGGATACGAACAAGGGGTGATATAGCTGATTCTGTTGATGTGGGCTTATAAGGCAAGAACCTTGTTGATTACACCTTAAAAGAGAAAACATTCAGGGTTTGCGTTTTGTACATATATTTACATTTGATTGTGGAGAAGACTGGACCACAAAAATCCATTTACATTTCCAAAGAACCCAGGTTGAAGTGAAACAAGACACAGATTGCCGGCAATATCCCTCTCTTTGAAATCAAAGGGGGAACATTTCTCCAAAGCCACATAACGCCATGGAAATGAGATTATTGTTTCGGGGCTTCAACCAGACTTGTAAAGCACCCTTTCTTCTTTTCATTACAGTGCTGTCTTTAGATTATTACATTCTCTGAACACTGAACAGTATAATTTGCATTTCTGCGCCTCACTTACAATGTTGTTGTTCTTTTAGTTTGGTTGCATTTTTAGCAATTAACAAGACCTTAGTGCCACATTTGTCAATATATGGCTTGCCTATATGTTTGTGTAGACCAGCGTTGAATACAATTTAAGGTGAAGAGCTGTTAGTGTTGAATAAAATACAGCTCTTGTGTGGAAGAAAGAAAAACATGTTAATTAAGGTGTTTGAAAACATAATGCAATTAGACTGTCTTGATTTTTAATAGCTTATCAAGTATGGAGGAGAATGCATTTAGGTCCACATCAAAACTGCTCTGTAGCAGTACATATAGTCCCATATTAACATGGAGAGACAAAGTGAGAAACAGTTTGTCTACAGAGGCTTTTTAGTACATAGCTGTTTTATTCTTGTAGCTAGGACTGTGTATTTAGGCAGATGATATGCACGACTTAAGGGTTGATTTGATCTACCTTTACCCCACCGGTATAAACCACAGTAGGATTTACAGCTTCAGGAAACCCACCTGTGCTGCCATTACATTATATTGTTATTATTATTATTAATAATAATACTAATCATTTAAGTAACAAAGTATACCTGGCCAACTGTACATAATTAAGCTGTCACTTTATGGAGGGGTTCTGGTGACACTTTAAAAACTTTGATTTTTTCATGTGATCAGAACCCAGAGATAAAACGACAGTTTTATATTTAAGCAACAGGGTGCACTTTTATAATTACTTGCAAACAATTTGAATTTCTCTGGTTTCTCACATTCACAGTGCATTTTTATATCGCTCAATTTTTTTTCATTATCGCAGCGTTTTCTTGTGAGTACATTTTTTTTCCCTCTTCAAAAATCTAGACGGCATTTTGATCTGCTATTTTGCAGAGTGGTTTGTTCGGCTGTTCTGAAGTCAGTACTGTGCTATTGCTGTAAAACATTGCCTAAAACGTTCCACTGCACTACCATTGTATTGTTACAAACCTGTTTATTATCATTTCTAATTTTAGAAGCATGGTTCTATGTTAATAGATCATTTTACTGAAGAATCAGTTCAAGATTTGCACACTTTTTAAAAGGTTTATTCTTCAAGCTGTTTGGATGCTATTTTTACAAGTGTTGTTTCAACTCAGGAAATGGTAGTGTAAATTAGGACTGTCTTACTGTCTTATTTACCTAATATGCTGAATAAACTGAATGTGTTTTTGTCTACCTGCTCTTCAGTGAAGTGCAAACTTCAAAGACGCAGGTTTAAAGATTTCTTTAACAAAAAAGCACTTCATTTTATTATTATGTTTCATTATATTGAGTCGTGAGTACTAGATATTTGTTATTGGAAAAATAAAGACCAGATTGTGCAATGTTTCTGTTTTTTTTTTAAATTACAGTAATCCTCCAAATAATTTGTACTTTGTATAAAAATACAAATAATCTTTAAGTATGTTTTTTCAAAGAAATTCAGAATTACTAAAATAAACTTAGCAAATTAAATTAGAGATGTTTTGACTAAAAGTCTTTCTTGATGTCTTCAATGTAGACATTGAGAAAGACTTTTAGTCCAAACGTTTGTATTTCAAAATGTACCACTGTTGCTGGATGATATTCGGATATTTGTATAGCAAGTGTTTCAAATCCCCAAATTCTGTGTTAGTGTAATGGGCAGTGTTGTGTAATAAACTGATTTTACAGATTCAGATGAGAGGAGATTAAAAGCACTATAGCCAAGAATGCAGGCAAACCTGGCTGATTCGCACCCAGCCTCCCCCGTACATTAGTGCCATGACTCAGATGTCATAGATTGGCGGCAGATGATTGCCGACATTAAAGGGAGGTCCGTTGCAAATTGTGACCTGTCAGTGAAATGAGATGAGGTTAAAGCCCAATAACCAGATAACCGGACTCTTGCGGTTAAGATGCTCACTTGCAGTATGTGTGGTCGCCAGTTTGTGTCCACCCTCTGCTCTGGGAAGTGTCCACACTAATCAATATGGTGTGTGATCATGCAATGATTGTGGGAAACCTTTTACCTCTAGGACCACAGAAGTGATGATCCAATATGGGTAAAGTTTTGTACAACTACAGTTTACACAAACTTGGATTTTTCTTGGAAGTAATAGGTCATGACAATCCTCACATTTCTCAAAGTAGCAGAATCTGCTGTAAGCTTCTTTGCTAGACTTGTGGACAATAACACTTCACTAAATAAGGAACCTGCACAAGAGGCCTTAATTTAGACATTCCGTTTCTCTCTCCCCACATTCGGTTACACAAGCCACAGACAGACAGATACAGCAGCCGGCTGTGTAACACATTGTTTACAGAGTTTAACTTCTGGTATTTAGTCCTACTTTACCAGCTGCGCTCTTATAACAAACCCATAAAGCATTTTCGTCCGATGGGAGGTAGGGTTAGATGTTAGGCTCCAAAAAGCCTAAACCTGGCCTAAAGGTTCAGATCTTGAACATAAGGGAACATTACACTGTCCTTTTATTGCTTTTGGTTTTTAAATAAAGTTTCTTTCGCAAGACACTGCAAGTTCTATGAGGATGCTGTCAGAATACCTGTTTCAAAATTTTTGTCAGGAATACAACAGTACCAGTAGTTTTCATATACAGCTATGGCCAAAAGTTTTGCATCACCCTATAGAATTAACTCATTTTGCTTCATGAAGTTGAATGAAACCTGTTGGATAATGTTGTTACGTTATCATATTGAATTGCATACTGCTTTATAATTTTTCATATATTTAATGTAAAGCTGTCAAAAATTTGAAAATTAACTTGTGTATTTGGGGGAGGGACACTTTGTCGTTTGAAATCTAAATGAAATGCTGTACTACTTTTGAGATATCATATTGTAGCTTCTTTGATTACACAGTGTTTAATAAAATATCTAAATTATGTTTAAATATATATACTGTGTATGTGAATCAATCTATCTATCTATCTAAACTATGTCTCAATCCTAAAATTCTAAGTGATGCAAAACCTTTGGCCATAGCTGTACTTACAAATTAACAAGCAAACATTTCTCTACAGAGACTTTTCCTAAGTAAACAGACAATTCTTGTCTTTGCACATCACAAACTTGGCCTGTTTTGATCATTTCTACATTCTATATATTTTTCAAAGTTGTCTGGATTACCGTCTGCATTGGGTATGCTTGTGATCTTTAATGAAATGAAGATTCTGATTGTCTTGGGTTTTCTTTTTGCAAAGCTGAGCTTTTGGGAATGCAAATATTTAACATGCACTGTCTACAGAATTGCTGAGCTCTTCAATTCATACAACTGAAGAAGAATGAGTCATTTTTAACAATCCCCAGAGATTCGGTTTACTTGTTATGCTCTTGTGATCACAAGTGGCAGGGTGGGAGACCTTTATTTCTTTGAATGGGGTCATGAGTAGGCACAGCTATTCAGTCCTTATGCATCAACTCTTTTATTAACCCTAATTGCAAATTAAATAACTGAGCTCATTTGACTTGTGATCATCTGTCGCTGCATTGATTCCAAAGTAATTAAATGGAGGAATGTCGTGCAAGTAATATATACAGTAGGAACATCCAACGCTAAATGTATAATTAATATGTACAGCAAAACCTGAACTAATCATCACTGTTCATGAACAAAGAGGGACAGTAGCACTGTCTGCAGTCGGCTGAATTTTGAACATTTTAACCTCATAGCGCTGTGGGTACATCAAATGCTGACCCAAACACCTTCTACCTTTCAAACAGGGAGTTAATGAGGAGTTGGCTATGCTGGCTTAGCGCAGATTTAATTAAAAAAAAAAAAAATATCGTTGCACTTATGACTTGGATTCTATGGCACTATTCAATAAGAAATCCAGACATGACATGAGTCAAAAACACATGTATACTGTGTTTGATTCAATCCTGCCATAGAACAGGACACTAGCATGCATGGTTTATTTTTTTGATTGTATCCTTTAACTATGTCGAGGCTAACAAATCCCGTAGAATCACTGCCATCTTGGTTGTACATGATGGCCATACACTCTATTGATGGCCGTTTTTAGTGTTTTTTGATATCACAAAATTAAATTAAGATGGTTTCAAAAGAGTTTATTTACAGATATCTGCAAATGATTTGGGGATATCTCTCTAAATGATTTAGAGATATCTCTAAATGCATTTAGATATATCTCTAAATGATAATTCGGCTTGCCCTAAAGCATCAGCCTGCAGAATTTTAATGAAACTGTTGTAAATTCCAGCATAATATTTGATTAGCCACCGTTGTTGGTGGACACAGGGCTGAATCCCCGTTCACGCAGATGCATCACAGCAGATCAGACGCTCCTCTATAGCTCTGATTTTTCATGATAGTGACAGGATGGTTCGGTACTGGGCAGTACTGCTGGTAACATTGCTATCAAAAGTGCTAAGATCAGAATAGAACAATTTCTGTCAATTAATTGGTGGGAATTATATTGCCTGTATTGCTATTATAACAGTGCTTTTTATTTGCATCTTCTTTAAAGTCTCAATAACAGTAATGATGCCATAATTAAAATGTAATCCCAGTAGCCCACAGGAGAAGCATCTCACAAAGGTTCCAATAAAGTTCCCTTCAGTTTCCAACGAAGATTATCAGCTTTTCTGTTAAACACAAAGCAGAGAACACTGCAACAAAATCCCTAAGGAGCAATAGATGGATCCTGAGTGTGTGCTTTCCTGGACAGTTCAAACACGCTGCAGAAAGCTGCACATTCCTAGCTGACAGTGTAGGACCTGCCCCATATGCATTTCTTTTGTATATTTCTAACCCAGCTGTATGACATCAGCAGAGTCATACATGTGTATTATGCTGTGCCTAATCTAATATTTTTGCTTTACTATACCACAGTAAAGGTTTATAGAAAAGATGGGGAAGATTAGTTTTGTTTTATATAGGTTTTGGAATGTTTTATATACAATTGAAATATTGGCCTACTTTTTTTTTAATTAACCTACAGTTTAGCATAATCTTACCAGTAGAGCAGTTTTAATACAAATGGTTATATAATTTAGTATATGAGCATGGAATTGGTAATCGTGCAATACAAAAAAAAAAAAAAGTACTCTACTTTAGAACTGAAATGTACTGTACTTTAGAAATGATTGCATTTTAAAAATAAATTCCAGCCTTATTTAAAAGTGTGAGTGGGTGGTTCCAGCAACGCATTGTACTTGCTTGCCAATGCTGATTTGCAGCGTTGTTAGCCAAGCTTGCTATACCCACTCAACCACCAGCTTTCTTCATTATTGCATGACGAGCTGTCACAAAGAGTCGATGGGGAAGGGAGAGGTGATAAAATGTGCAGTTGCATCCATACCCTGGCACTCTTAACACGCCAAAACACACATACTTTAGTTTTAAAACAACAAAAAAAAAAAAAAAAATATATATATATATATATATATAATATATATATAGATATCTATCTATATATATATATATCTAAGATATATTTATAAAATTATCGAATGACTTAATAAATGTTCAACCAAAGTAGTGAGGGTTTATAAACTTATTTAGTAAACTTATTACACGATCCAGCTAAAAACTAGTATATAGTTATTGTATCGCTTCTTACAAACCTGGAGGTAAATTATTAAATGAACTGTTATTATGTGACTCATTTTAATTATATTAAGTTTATTGTACTTAAAAAGTACAAGGATAACTTCAAAATAATAACAAAAAAGTATTATTATTATTATTATTATGGTCAAATGCATGACGAGAGAATAAAGGATATCCTGTAAAGAAAGGTTGATTTCAGTGAGGAATTGTGTAATTGAATAAGACCAATTGTGTTTTTAAAAGTACTTAATTTGCAAATAAATACACGTACCCAGTCAATGGTGGTAAAATAAAAAATATCCGCATGGCAAAATGTTGTAAATGGAAAATATAAGTTGTTTTCAATTATTTTTGTGTTTCAAAAACAGTGGTAATAGAATACTAGACAGCTAACGTATTTTTAAAAGATGTCTAAACACAGAACTTACAATAAGAGCCACTCATTTCCCCACAAGTGGGTAGAGGGGTATAACTTTATTTTGAGCATTATAACATTCATTGATATTTTTGAATGCATTTATGTACTATAAACCTGGTTAAGGATTTGATTTTAAAGGGGAGTTTTAAAATATATTTATGTGCGTGAACGAAATTTGAAATAATTGTGTTAATACATCAGATTAAGTACTGACTTAACTTTGGGATTTAAAAAAAAAAAAAAAAAAAAAAAGAAAATGTTATTAACTGGTATACATGTTTCTGTGCTCAATTATCATGGTAACATGGGTTAGCATTGTAATACATCATACATTTAATTAAAACCTAATTTATGAAAAGTTAGGGAACAATGAGAATAAAATAAAAGCATTACTGTATTAGACATATACAATTGACAGAAAAAAGAAATTGAATGCATCATTTCCATTTGTACTGGCCTCTTATCCTGGTTATCCACTGCAGTTATTTATATCACCATTCATTTACAAGATTCAGAATGTCCCATTGCATTAACGTTTTACACAGACATAAGCAGATATAATTCTCTAAGATAATGAATAACATGCTCGGACACATTTTCCCTTTCCGCCAACAATAGAGCTATTCTATCCTGGTAGGCTGTTTGCTTTAGTTTCCACTCAAGTTCCGTCCATGTGTATTCTGTCAGGACTCATTGGGTGTTCCATATGCAATGATTTTATATAGGGATGCCTCAATTCACAGAGCCATTTACTGAATGAAGCTTCACTACACAGTTCCCTTCAGAACCGCCGCTACTTCAGCTCTGTTGTTAAGTTTATAAAAGGGTCCTTTATCAAACAGTACAGTTGTTGCAGTGGAAGATCTAAGGGCCTAGTATGGTTCTTTTTTTCTATACCTTTTACAGAACAGTGACTAGACCAGTGTTGGTCTTTTGCAATGTTGACTGTCATGTCATTACTTACTACTGGCATTGGCCATAGCAGAATCCCAATTTTTAGGATAAAATTAGTTTTATAAAATGAATGCTAAGATATCTACGTTCATTTCACTGACCCAATCTTTTTGGAGGCATTGTAGATATATATCCTCCTCTAAGTATTTCAAAGAAAGTACACAGGACCTCAGTGCTGCTGGATGGCTGGTATAAGACAGGCTGTGCAGGAAGAGAGATGGTCCTCTACTGAGACATCTCATATACAGCACATGTCTTTTTGCAAGGATTGGAGGTGATTTTCAGGAAACAGTCAGACAAGTCTTCGAAATAAAATAGTTGAACATGCACTTATTAAGACCTTGCGATCCCCAGTCCTTCCCAGATGTATAGAGTCCTCTTCTACAGCGTGGTCCCTTTTCTGGATGCTGATGTCCTATCCTGACGATTGACTTGAATTTCTCGATGACTGTCTTGTGTACTGACCTGTACTAAAGATTACATAACAAAGTCATCATACAGGGCGAGTTCTACTTCTTCCCAGAACTTTCTAATACTGATGACTGGACAAATGGCCAGGGTCCTCTAGTACACAGCAGTGTATTGCCAGACAAACAAACCAAAATACTTCTGTGTAACAGATCACTAGATGGAGCATATTTCTATAAAGAGACTGATCTAGCCTATGTAATAAATGTCTGCGGCAGTCAACTAGAACTAAGGAGCAGCTCCTGAACGTTAAGAGTACCTAAAAACAGCATTTGAGTAACAGCAATAGGAATTGCCATGTATAACAATCTTTATATAGCGCCTTTCATAGTGGACCACCATCACAAAGCGCTTTACAAGATACAGAGACTAGGGTGTGTGAACTATGCATCAGCTGCAGAGTCACTTACAAAAACGTCTCACCTGAAAGACAGAGCACAAAGAGGTTAAGTGACTTGTGACTTATATGTAAGTGACTTCTGATAAGATTTCGAGCAAACCTATTGCCACCACACGCCTCCTTAATGGAATTGCCAAGCCTTGTTCTTTAAGTATAAATAATATCCACACTAGCCCTCCTTAATACTTTTGCGAAATCATCATTCAATATCATATATATCTAGCTAATAAAATTAAATTACAGCGCTATGCTTCAATCTGCAGTTGCAATCTACAATATTTATTATGCTAAATACTGTCATTTTGAATGCTGAATTGCTGCTTGAGACACTTTATCAATATTTTTGAATAAACCTGAATCTGATTGACGATAACAAAACAACAGCGCCTACAGGCACTTTGGATTAATCTGTCAATAATGGGTTTTGTAATAAATTACGCCCACCCAGCCCATAGACTCCTGGCTGATGATTCATTGATTTAAGTGGTTATTTAGTGTTATCATATAAATCACATCTTCCCTCAAACTCGATTTCTATTCACTATTTAAATTAGGATACAGTGGTTTCAATCAGATTATGTAAAATGTTGTAACGAGTTGGTAAATGAGTACATCACAGTTGGTTGTTACATAAATTGGTGATGACTCAAGACTGTCACCGTCTTGGATTTTAAGAAGAGTAAATGGCTTTGTGGTCCAGTGATTAAAGAAAGGGGTTTGTGGTGATACATGGTTCACCCCCAAGTCTCTGTAAGTCGCTTTGGATAAAAACATCTGCTAAATGACTAAATAATAAAAAGAATTAATGAAGATGCAGCTTCGCACACATTGCTTATCCACACTCCCTAAATAATAGACATTAAACATGCACTGAAACCACGTGATTGCCATTTACTGCCTTCACAATTACATTTTCAAAGCATAACGATCTGAGTCTGATTGTGGGGAAGTGACGTGCCATTCTTTTTATTGTAACTAAGCATGACAAATAATGATCTAAACATAAACAAACAACAACATAAACAAACAACAGAGACTCATTCAGAACACACATACCAGGATATTTTACAGGTAAGACATATAATATTATTGAAATGTGTGTGATATCTGAATTAACACAGAGCCCCCTAGAGGTGGAAATTTGCTGTGCTGCTCTACATTTTATAATGATTATTTTGTAAATGTATGATACTATCCAGACCTGAATAGCATACAAAACCCTTTATCCAGACAGCACTATATTACATAAACTTGTTCAATAATTATCTCGTACACCGTGACAGGCTAAACGTAATGACATGTACACAATTAAGAATCTAAATATGCTTCTGCCTCTGCATTACCATTACAAAGAACACAACTTCTCTGTGATTTATCTTTTTCTATGCCTTTTAGAAACTGGATATAGCAACTGTTATCATTTGTTCCACCATGTTTCTAAGATACATTTAATTGATAATACTGTGTTATAGTGGTTAGAATATTTTTATTTAATCTTTAATAGTAACTGGCTTTAAAAAGTGTGTAGAGTCACAGGGGTCTGTATTCAAATGGTTAAGATGGCTGTTTATTTAGCGCTCCTGTTTAGAATAATTCAATATTCCTCACATATTTTAATAACAGCATCTTCATGTATATACACAGTATTTGAGTGGTAAAACACAAATGCATGTTCAATCCCTGTGAAGACTGAAACTGACTTGCAACAGGGAGTAGCTTTTTTATATTGCAGAATACATGTCGGCAATTCCATTGACCAAATGAATCAGTCATTATAGGAACACCTTGGCAACTCTGAGTTGTGCTGTATAACCCTCTACAGTATACAATAATGAGAAACACACAGTTTCTGAGAGTAATATAAGATTTAGGGGATCGAGTGACAGAGTAGCTTCAAAGAGAAAAGTAGCTTGTGCGATTGGAGCCGAAACGTCCCAGAGAGAATACAAACAAACTGAACAGTCAAACAGGATGGTTTCTCGTTAAAATGGTTTGCAAAAGGTTAAAATATGCCTAGTGCAGTAAACAATCACCAAAATGAAAAATGCTTTAGGATTGTAGAATATAGAATTTCTGTAACTTTTCCAATTGCAATATAAATATGCAATAAAATAAACATGTAGAAGAAATGAAATACACCTTACCCTTTGTAATAATATGAAGCATAATATAATGAATTCATTTTACATAATTCCATAATAAGTAGGAGAGCACTAGCAGTGTTTGTGTGTGTGTGTGTGTGTGTTATCTGTGCAATACCTGTTGGCTATACTGTTTTGTGCAGCTACTGAGTCTTCCAATCGAATGAGATTGCAGCGTGGTATGGCAGTCTGTCTCTTTGGGGTTTCAGTTGAACGTACCGTTGCAACAGTTGAAGGCAGAATGGCATTATATTTCCTCTCCTGGAGTGTAATCCTCCACTACTACCTATGGGATAGCAGCTGCTCTGCAGAGCTAGGTAAGTAGGATCAAGGGTAAATGTTAATTCTGCACACTGCAGATCAAATAAAGATAAGCATGGCTTTATGTTATCAACATGTGTTCAGTATTACTTACTGTATATAGGCTGTAAACACAATGTTAAGTGTGATAATGCCCATGCATACAGTATTTAATACTACAAATGGACTGTATTATACTACAAGGAGTTCTAGTATATAGTAAATTATAGTGTTATGGAATTATATAGTATTCTTTTTATATGGGTGCATTGGAAAGTACAGTTTGTGTGGAAGATTAAGGACATTTTCAGCTTTGTTTTCAAAAGGGGTGTTTTTGGAGAGAGAACTGAGATATGCATTTGGGATACTTGTGATAAATAAACACCTTTTTTTATAGCTGGTTCATTTTTACTACTGGCAAAATGCAAAGTGAGTATTTACTAGAATATGAATATTTCAAATAAAACATCTGCAGCTTGCAGAAAACAAACACAAAGTGGGAATACCAAGGATCTCATACAAACCATCAAAGAAATATACAGAAATTATTACAGAAATTTGAACCTAATGCTCGGATAAGGGAGGGGTTTTGCACACTTGTTTTATATTTCATGTAAACACAAACAGGCATTTACTTAATACAGAATTTCAGAATCCTAATCATTGTCTTTGAGAGATAATATTTTAAATATTCAATCATTTTACATATAACAGGGCTAAAAAAATAAACCGTGTATATGCAGTGATATTTAGAGACAGGTCTACAATATAAAAAAAAATAAAATATGTAAAAATGCAGCTATTTCAAAACTTTATAATAATAATAATAATAATAATCTAATAATAACAATAATAATAATAACGCTATCCAATTTTGTAATTGATCTGGAACAGGATAGTTGTTTGCCTTTAAGATCTAAAAAAGGTAGTCGACAGGTTCGACGTTTGTTTTTGGTACATTTTTTTTTTTTTTTTTTAGTTTGCCCTGGTTCAAGCTGCTTGTGTTAATTGTAACACAGACTGCATTGTCAATTATCATTAACATTTACATTTAAATCAATGTTCTTTCCTCTTATTAGCATTAGTAGAATTGGAAATGTCTCCCTTTTTGTACTTCAATCTGGAGAAATGTTTCCTGTATCCAGTCCCCTGCCATTGCAGCTTGACCATTGGAGTGAAAGTGACCTATAGCAGAGGAAGAAGAAGCAACTTTTATTTATTTTCATTTTCAATATTGAAGTGTAAAACACATGGAAAGAACCAACGGATTTTAAAGATAAGCTAAGGGGTCCAGTGATAGGATTGGTTGTGCTATTGGGTCATATTCACAAAACTATAAGCATAGTATTAAGGAATATTTTGATAACGTTTTATTAAAGCCTCTTTTGATTAAGTTTGCAGTTTATGAAACATTTTTTATAAACATTTGTCACAAAACTCCTTAAAAACAATCCTTAAAACAGCCCTTGGTGTTTTGTGACTGGTCACTTGGGAGCAACTTTCACATTTGTTTTGTGATTGGGAAAAAAAAAAACAGGCTTTTGATGTTGTAGCTAGTAAGAAATAATTTAGCGTTTGGTTCCTTAAATTAATATTCTGAGTTGCTTGTTATAAACCACAGTATTTTTGCAAAACCAAATATGACATTTTACAGTACTTTACTGTCAAACAAATACAATAAAGATTTGTTTAGTTATGTCTCCATAAATTTTTATACCCTATTTATAGATGAATATAATGGAATCCATATTATACAAATATAAAAAGACTATATATATATATATATATAATATATATAATTATAATATATATAGATTAAATATATATATATATATATATTAAACAATGCTACAAAACTATATTACTACTAACAAAACTATATATAATTTTAATGGCACCAAAGGGCACATTATTGTTGGTTTTCCATGTTTCAAGAGACTGCCCCTTTTAAAGAAAGAGTAATGCCTCGTTTCACTTTCAAAACACACAATTTGAATAATATGCTTTACTAGAGACGCAACCATTCTCCTATTCATCAATTATTGATCACTGTGAATTTAATTTTTTGTGAGCCTCATGCATTAACTGATTATTTGGAGCCTCGTGCCTCACGAATTTATTATTTAAGCACATGCATGTTTTCAGTTCTTTTGTTAAGAGTCCCGTTTGTTAAGTTATCATTAAAATAGCTTTGATTTTTATTTATGAAATGTGTGTTTTATTAAATCACGTATATAGCACGTTGAATTAGAACTAATGTACCATTATTTATGAATGTATTATCTTTCTGGTGTTGACTGTCAATTAGAATTATGTATGCGTGTTCTGACTAAAAATACATTAAAAACAAAACTATAATACGTCCATTAAGAAAAAATTGAGATAATGTTCAGTTAAGGCAGGTGTCATTTGAAAATAAGTTTTATTACACACAATTACTTATATATACACACACACATACATACACAAAACATAATAAATAATTGAATATATGAATTCCCCTTCTGAAATTTATATATATTTTTAATTTACACACAACAGGTACAAACGCAGGAGGAATAAACTAAAACACTATAGTTAGTACATGCAACATGGGTCTTAGCTGTTTTCCCAAAATAGTGCTAGGCTGCGTATTAAATTCAATTCAATTCAATTAAAGAGAACACTTATCTCTCCAATGATCACGAGCCCGACAAAAATACAGGAAATAAGGCAAACAAAACATTTGCTTGCATGCTGAAGAATTAGTTCACAAAACAAGTCCCACGTTAATTTCCCCGGCTTTTGTTAAAAGTGACAAAAGGCTTTTTAAAAACCTTCATCTGGTTCCTTCAGTTACTAAGCAACAGAGAGCTTCAAGCTGCCATTTTAGGTGAAACGGGGAGAAAGAAGTGATTCCACTTCCTTCTGGGCAGTAATGTAAAGTTGCAGTCATTTGCAATCTTCTGTAATAACTATGTTCATACTTCTGTCAGCACAGAGACTTAATCTGAAGTAATCTACAGTGTGTTCTGTAATATCCCCATTGAAATATGGTAAAACTGTTTTGGA